>NC_137857.1:5000-7500 GCF_948465745.1 Chenopodium album | reverse complement strand
AGGGTTTAGGGTTTAGGGTTTAGGGTTTAGGGTTTAGGGTTTAGGGTTTAGGGTTTAGGGTTTAGGGTTTAGGGTTTAGGGTTTAGGGTTTAGGGTTTAGGGTTTAGGGTTTAGGGTTTAGGGTTTAGGGTTTAGGGTTTAGGGTTTAGGGTTTAGGGTTTAGGGTTTAGGGTTTAGGGTTTAGGGTTTAGGGTTTAGGGTTTAGGGTTTAGGGTTTAGGGTTTAGGGTTTAGGGTTTAGGGTTTAGGGTTTAGGGTTTAGGGTTTAGGGTTTAGGGTTTAGGGTTTAGGGTTTAGGGTTTAGGGTTTAGGGTTTAGGGTTTAGGGTTTAGGGTTTAGGGTTTAGGGTTTAGGGTTTAGGGTTTAGGGTTTAGGGTTTAGGGTTTAGGGTTTAGGGTTTAGGGTTTAGGGTTTAGGGTTTAGGGTTTAGGGTTTAGGGTTTAGGGTTTAGGGTTTAGGGTTTAGGGTTTAGGGTTTAGGGTTTAGGGTTTAGGGTTTAGGGTTTAGGGTTTAGGGTTTAGGGTTTAGGGTTTAGGGTTTAGGGTTTAGGGTTTAGGGTTTAGGGTTTAGGGTTTAGGGTTTAGGGTTTAGGGTTTAGGGTTTAGGGTTTAGGGTTTAGGGTTTAGGGTTTAGGGTTTAGGGTTTAGGGTTTAGGGTTTAGGGTTTAGGGTTTAGGGTTTAGGGTTTAGGGTTTAGGGTTTAGGGTTTAGGGTTTAGGGTTTAGGGTTTAGGGTTTAGGGTTTAGGGTTTAGGGTTTAGGGTTTAGGGTTTAGGGTTTAGGGTTTAGGGTTTAGGGTTTAGGGTTTAGGGTTTAGGGTTTAGGGTTTAGGGTTTAGGGTTTAGGGTTTAGGGTTTAGGGTTTAGGGTTTAGGGTTTAGGGTTTAGGGTTTAGGGTTTAGGGTTTAGGGTTTAGGGTTTAGGGTTTAGGGTTTAGGGTTTAGGGTTTAGGGTTTAGGGTTTAGGGTTTAGGGTTTAGGGTTTAGGGTTTAGGGTTTAGGGTTTAGGGTTTAGGGTTTAGGGTTTAGGGTTTAGGGTTTAGGGTTTAGGGTTTAGGGTTTAGGGTTTAGGGTTTAGGGTTTAGGGTTTAGGGTTTAGGGTTTAGGGTTTAGGGTTTAGGGTTTAGGGTTTAGGGTTTAGGGTTTAGGGTTTAGGGTTTAGGGTTTAGGGTTTAGGGTTTAGGGTTTAGGGTTTAGGGTTTAGGGTTTAGGGTTTAGGGTTTAGGGTTTAGGGTTTAGGGTTTAGGGTTTAGGGTTTAGGGTTTAGGGTTTAGGGTTTAGGGTTTAGGGTTTAGGGTTTAGGGTTTAGGGTTTAGGGTTTAGGGTTTAGGGTTTAGGGTTTAGGGTTTAGGGTTTAGGGTTTAGGGTTTAGGGTTTAGGGTTTAGGGTTTAGGGTTTAGGGTTTAGGGTTTAGGGTTTAGGGTTTAGGGTTTAGGGTTTAGGGTTTAGGGTTTAGGGTTTAGGGTTTAGGGTTTAGGGTTTAGGGTTTAGGGTTTAGGGTTTAGGGTTTAGGGTTTAGGGTTTAGGGTTTAGGGTTTAGGGTTTAGGGTTTAGGGTTTAGGGTTTAGGGTTTAGGGTTTAGGGTTTAGGGTTTAGGGTTTAGGGTTTAGGGTTTAGGGTTTAGGGTTTAGGGTTTAGGGTTTAGGGTTTAGGGTTTAGGGTTTAGGGTTTAGGGTTTAGGGTTTAGGGTTTAGGGTTTAGGGTTTAGGGTTTAGGGTTTAGGGTTTAGGGTTTAGGGTTTAGGGTTTAGGGTTTAGGGTTTAGGGTTTAGGGTTTAGGGTTTAGGGTTTAGGGTTTAGGGTTTAGGGTTTAGGGTTTAGGGTTTAGGGTTTAGGGTTTAGGGTTTAGGGTTTAGGGTTTAGGGTTTAGGGTTTAGGGTTTAGGGTTTAGGGTTTAGGGTTTAGGGTTTAGGGTTTAGGGTTTAGGGTTTAGGGTTTAGGGTTTAGGGTTTAGGGTTTAGGGTTTAGGGTTTAGGGTTTAGGGTTTAGGGTTTAGGGTTTAGGGTTTAGGGTTTAGGGTTTAGGGTTTAGGGTTTAGGGTTTAGGGTTTAGGGTTTAGGGTTTAGGGTTTAGGGTTTAGGGTTTAGGGTTTAGGGTTTAGGGTTTAGGGTTTAGGGTTTAGGGTTTAGGGTTTAGGGTTTAGGGTTTAGGGTTTAGGGTTTAGGGTTTAGGGTTTAGGGTTTAGGGTTTAGGGTTTAGGGTTTAGGGTTTAGGGTTTAGGGTTTAGGGTTTAGGGTTTAGGGTTTAGGGTTTAGGGTTTAGGGTTTAGGGTTTAGGGTTTAGGGTTTAGGGTTTAGGGTTTAGGGTTTAGGGTTTAGGGTTTAGGGTTTAGGGTTTAGGGTTTAGGGTTTAGGGTTTAGGGTTTAGGGTTTAGGGTTTAGGGTTTAGGGTTTAGGGTTTAGGGTTTAGGGTTTAGGGTTTAGGGTTTAGGGTTTAGGGTTTAGGGTTTAGGGTTTAGGGTTTAGGGTTTAGGGTTTAGGGTTTAGGGTTTAGGGTTTAGGGTTTA